>NW_026996186.1:0-2871 GCF_035044405.1 Drosophila montana | reverse complement strand
ATACCCGCGAAGAACAGAATGATAATCACAAATCTTGAAGACTTAATTCTTTCCGTACCCCCTGGCTAAAATTTATCTGATCAGCCCTCTTATCCTAGACAGCATTGACAAATATTAATATAACAGACCTTTTAGAAGTATCCAATATCAAAGCTTTTAAAAATTCCGAATTACTATATTTTTTGATAAAATACCCTAAGCCTAAACTAGCCTGTAAGAAAATTTATATATTTCCTGTTCAACATAATATAATATTAGATTTGGAAGAAGGTAATATGGTGGCCGATTGCGGAAGAAAGACCTCCGCCGTGCGCGACTGCGCTGCCACTGTGAGAACCACTGTATCTACTATACCGGCGCAAAGCAACGAATGAGAAACCCGAGGACGGGTTTCAATCGACCCAGGGAGGAGTTAACACGCGCGTGACAATAATAGCTGATAACGCAGTTGGGCCGTATGCCGTTGCAACAGAGTTGCAGACGAAATTCGACACGTGCACGCCCAAATGGCCTGATCGGTCGCCAAAGACGCCGACTCAGCATTCCGCCGGCTCGCCTGCCTGCAGCGGCGGCTTCGAGCATTCATTTAAGTTACTTTAATTATAGTTTTAATTTTATTCTCAAATGGTTCAAACGAATTGCTATCAAAAATAAATACATCATAATCTTGAATACAAATCGGTCTTGTTTAATTTATAACTTTGAGATAGATTCGTACTGTATTGTATTAATTTTATTGGTAATAATTATTATATACCTGATAAGAAAAATAACTAACTAAAAAACTGCAGGCCATCACTTTTGTCGGCACTCCGCAGAATGTTCACACATGAACACGTGTAACCGAGTCTAAATATGACCCTCGGTAAAATTATATCTCACACCATCTTGTACGATTGCAGCCAGCAGCATAATAATAGATAGCGCACTTGTGGTCGCTTAAAATTGTAAGAGCGACCTATGCTAAGAAATTTCATATTATAAATATAAGTAGCAAGGGTAAAAAGAACCCTAATTGAACACAATAGTTTATGACCGCCGCTACCGCATGCATCGACAGCAGGCATAAAATAATACCCTCTGTTAGTATATAAGACCTAGGATTCGTAAGAATAAAATCAGTATCTTACAAGTACTCACATTGAACATATCCGTTCACTGATCAAGAATATATATTCTTTATGTGGTCGGAGATGCCTCCTTCTGCCTGTTGCATACATTTGCACAAATACAATTTACCCTTTTTACCTAATTTTAATGGGTTTAGGGTATAAATAGCTTGCCTGCAGTGAGAGAGAGAGTTCTCAGTTGAGAGTGATTGACGTGTTTTACTTGCGCTACAAGATTTTTGTATATTTTTGCACTTGAGTCCTGGTTTTAACTCTAAATTTTGCATTCATTATTTGTGATTTATTTAAAAAGCTTTAATTACTTATGCAAGTGCTATCTGTTGTGAAGCGTAAGTCTGTTAATTACTGCATTTACTGATCGCGGCGTCAGCTCCGTATTGTTGTTACTGTCTGTTTTGATTCTTCTGCTTTGGTGCTCCCCTGTGCACACACTTGTTTGTGTGTGTTTGCTGGTGCATATTTCTGCTTGTGCATCGCGCTCTCACAAATTTTTGCTGTTGCCTTTCCCTCCAAACAATTTGTTTCTGTATAAATATTTTTTTGAGAGTTTGCTTGCTCTATTTTTGTGCACTGTTTTTCGTTTCGCTCTGCGCTCTCGCAACTTCTGCTTATCTTTTAACGCCGGTAGAAAATATGTCGTGCTGTAAGAAACCGTGCACGTTCAAGCAGGCTGACGATTCTGCACAGCCGCAATTTGTTAATAGCTGGCTGTGTGAGAATATAATGCATGCTAAATGTGATTGCGACAAGATCGCTGCAATTGCCAAGAAGGGTTGCAGCGGCTTGAGTTGGTCGTGCCCAGATTGCATCGATAAGCATTTTGATTTCTTTCTTTAGAACCTACAATTCTGTGAGAAATCAATTCTTAAAACTCAATAAAGTGGCCTAGCAGCTCTTAAGTAGCTTTGACTCGAGTTTTGAGTTGCTTAGCAATTACAAAATCGAGTCTCCACCCAATCGCCGGCTAGAGACTCAATTTTTGCAGTGGCCCTCTCCGTCTATCCAAACACTTGGATTTTCTCCAATATTGTCATTACCCCTGCTGTATCCCCTGTTGTATGCCCCAGTCAGCGCAACTGCTTCAGCCCCGTCAACTTTTGGCCGCAAAGGTAGACCTTTTGAAATCTAGTCCAGATTGTTAAAAGCAATAATGGTGCCTTTTCATCTTTCAAAATTTATGTTTCACATGATATGTTCTCAATCACTGGCGATCCTAAATTTTGGCCCCCACACATGAATGTTCACGAGTTCAAACCAAAAAAGCGAAACCAGCCTATCACCCTTCCAGTCCTTTCAATACAGGGTACCGTTTCTGCCCCAAAAAACGGACCTCGTTTTCCGACCAAGTCTCTATTCATTATCAGAATATCAGAGGTCTCATTTCCAAACTTAAAAATCTTTTTATGGCTAGCACTTCCTTTGATTCGGATATAATTGAATTTTCAGAAACATGGTTAAATTCAACCATATCCGATTTTGATGTTTTTCCGAACAATTTTATTTTGCACTGAAATGATCGGCCGACTCGAGGTGGTGGGGTACTAATTGCCGCTAAGGCCACTCTCCAGTCGGAACTTTTCTGTTTTAGTCCGCCTACTAACGCTGAGATTATCTCAGTGAAGGTGTCTTTTCCTACACGGAATATCTATATTACATGTTCCTATGTTCCTCCTTCTTCTGATATTCAAGTTTATTTGAAACATATTTTTTGTATTAAAGAAGTTTCTTCAATCCCGATGAA
>NW_026996185.1:0-11530 GCF_035044405.1 Drosophila montana | reverse complement strand
TTTCCCATTTTCCCCAGATTTTCAAACGCACTTAAGATATCTGCGACAAGTGGGCAAATGCTTAAGGGAAGCGAAACTCTCAATCGGACTGCACAAATCCATATTTTGTTTCAAGGCATTAAAATATCTTGGATTCATTATTGGTGGTGGCACGCTTCGCGTGGACCCCGAACGGATTATAGCTATTAAACGAAACCCAGTGCCTCGGTCGCGCAAAGAAGTTCGCTCAATTTTGGGTACAGCAGGTTGGAACCAGCGCTTTATGCGAGATTTCGCGACCATGGCCGCACCACTGACCGAAATGTTAAAAAAGATAGCGAAAAGTTTGTATTGAGTGACGAGCCAACACAAGCCGTTGAAGAGTTGAAGACCGCCCTGACCAAGGCCCCAGTGCTCGTGCACGCTAATTTTTCCAAGCCCTTATTCGTACAGTTCCAAAAAGAGACCGATGATCAGGAACGACTCATAGCCTTTTTTTCAGCCAAGTTGAACAGACACCAATGGAACTATTCCGTCACAGGAAAGGAGTGCTTAGCGTCGATGGATATAAAAAAGTTCAGACCGTATATAGAATAGATGCCTTTTACATGCATCACTGACCACGCCAGCTTAAGTGGGACCTCTACCTTCCAGAAATAGATGTGTCCATACGCAATGCCATACACACAGCGACAGGGGTGACTCCATTCTTTGCCGTTTTCGGACATCACATGTTCCAAAACGGGGCATGCTACAAATTGGCTCGTAGGTTAGGGTCTCTGGGTGATCATTTTCACCCAGCAGACAAAATACATCTGATTAGACAGCGAGTCCAAAAGCAGCTACACCAGGCTTACGATGCAGTACAACGCTCGAGCCCGAGTGTTCCAGGCAGAACCCGGCCAAGAAGTCTACAGAAGCAACTTTGTACCGAGCGATTTTGAGAAGGATTTTGACTAGGAAGTTCCTAAAGCCCAGAGTAGTGCGTCGAGTAGGAAAACACTCGTACTTGCTAAAAGACTTGCAAGGGAAGCCCCTAGGAGTGTTTCATGCGAAGGACATACGTGTGTAGACCAAGGTCGTGGTGTGCCTCACGTTGGGCGCGGCTCAGCGTAAGGAAAGGGTTAGGGCGGCCAGGCTAGGCGCAGACAGAGGCAGGAGATCCGACTTCTAACCCATTGCTCCCAATGCTCCCGTCAGCGAATTTCCGTCGTTGGGAATCCTTGGGTGATGTTGCATGGGGAGTCGCTATGGTCTATCGATATATCGGTGCGAGCCCTAAACACCGAAAAGCGACCCAAATTTTGCAGGATGGAAAGGCCTAGCTCAGGATTCACTGCCTTGAGCAAAAAAAGGTGGGAGAGTATAGGCAGCTGCCCGCCCGATTCGCTCGTAGGGTAATAAGGGGAACGACACGCGTGTTGCGCGCAACCGCCCCTTTAAAAGAACTTTTCAAGAAAATATAAAGTAGCATTGTTACGCCGGAAGAAATAAAACTGGCAATTTTTTTTTTTATTAATTCTGCAGATAAAAAAATGTAAAATAAAACCACATGCGATGAAATATCGCCACGCAATATAAAAATAAAAAAATATATAAACATACATATATATACAGACTCACACATAAGTAATGGCACAGCAAGCATTTTATACTTTGCACCCATTTTGACCGGTGTTTAGTAACAAACATTCATCCAAATTAATTTTCTTGTATAAACCAATTTTTTTCCTACAAAAAATCTACAAAAAATCAGTAAAAGTTTTGTAACAAAAACATGACAGTAATTTTATTAAATTATCTAAAAAAAAATGGCATATTTTCCCCGCACAAAAGTATTGGCACACTTAGTTTTTACTCGATTTATTTTTATGCTTTTACCCAACGCTATTAGCAATAACATATGTTGCTACCTACTGTTACTTTAAATCATAGATATTTGTCGAAGTTAGACTTGCATTTTCTTCTAAACTATAAAAAAAAGTCAAATATGAGTCCAAAACTAATTATAATTATATAGTGCAGGTCCAAGCTCACTTCGACGGCGCCGGGCCGGTCGATACATTTTCCGGGCCGAGGGAGCGCGCAAGTCATCCATAAGCAGGAAGAGAGGAGACCTCAAAGGCAAGCTGCAGTGGGCGGAGCGACGAACACAAAAATCGGGAAGGGCGGCGATAGTCACGTGAGTCCGTTCCATGAGTGCTATCCCATCCCTGGCTAATGGCGGGGACCAGAGAACCCGAAAGGCAGTCCGACTCTGTGGCCCGTCTAGGTGGCTGTAAAGCAGAGAAAAGCATATTTATATATTTAAGATTAGTTTATTTTTTGCCTTCTCTAATTAGAATTTAATTCCAAATAAATATGTATTTATTTAACAGAAGAGGGGAGGACACAAATTGTAAGGCCAATTCAAGGGAAACCTGAAAAGAATCGTGGTTTTGAGTCCACACTACCCCATGCATATATATACATATATATTAATAAAAAATTAATCATTTACTTACTTCGCACTTCGCACCGCAGAGAGTTCTTGAGAGAGGCTAAATCTATTCCAGCTATTTAATTAATGACATTTATATATTAAGTATTCTTACATACCATTTTTTTTCTGAGTCGTACTACATGCGAATATAAGTGCATGATTGTGTGGTTAGCCACTCGCTCAAATTAAGATACACATATGTATATTTGTTCTCTAACGTTGTTCCCAGCGCCAATTGGCCATAACTTTCGGTGACGTCTTTTCTTTGCTGTTGTTCTACGATACAATATTGAAATTCTAGAATTTATACCCATTGTCAATAATTATAAGAATATGCTAATAATTATGAGCACCTGTTGAAGTTGAGAAAAATGTCCGCTTGCATGAAATTGTAAATAGCTGCAATGATAAATGCAATAAGAAATAATATTAATTGTCAATAATATTTAGAAACCTCAACCAACTATATGCAAACATTGAAGAGCGAAATGTCCGGCTAATTATATGATGACGGGGAGAGGGGGCATGACTGCCGACACGAGCTAATGAAGGCCATCTAGTGGTCAAAATAAGGGAGACGAGATCAGATGATCGTCTCAGGTAGGGTGGGTACGCTGGGTCCGGAACCGGGACTCGATCTGGAAGAGTAAAGTAGATTTATAGTTGTTTTTTTTTTTGTAAATTTATATTGAGAGTCTCACCTTTGTTATTTGCATTTACTTGTTGTCCCAGCTGTTAGTGTTGATCATTTGTTAGAAGTTCCGGCTGTTTGTTGTTTATCGATTATGTGGTTCATGTTGGATAGTATTGTGTAGGTCTGTTTTGCTACAGACGTTGTAGCTTTTTTGATATCGATTGTGCAGACTGCGGGCCAGGGATGGGACTACATCCAGATAACCGATGCGCCACCCGGCGCGCCCTAAAGAGAAACAAACAGTCACTTAACAATATGGCGCCCAATTTGAAGAAGCACCTGGCTTCTTTGAAGTCGGGGCGGAAATCAAAAAATAAATAAAATATCAGCAGGTAAAGAGAAAAGTTTCCCTTGGCTTTAGGATCCACACCGCTGATGTCTTATGTGGCACGAGTAGGTGGCCCATAATTGCGCGACGGAGGCAGATATTATCGGAATATCCCTGTCGCAATTACAAAGGCATCTTGTGATAAAATGCGATATTTGGGTAGTTTTGTCAGATGTTATTTATTCATTTATTAGTTTTTTGTCTCATTCTGTGTTAATGTGGAATATATGTTGACCGAGTTAGAAAAGCTTCGGAGACAGGTGACCCAGGACGATGTAGAATCAAGCCTGCGCCGCATCTGTTACCCAGCATACCCCAATGGCCAGAAGAGCGACGGATCTTGCCATAGTGTCCATTAACATGGGGACTACATTAACATGTTTTCTTGTAGTGGTCAATGGCAGTATGACACGTTAGCATGTTGGCGAAGCGTTTGCGACTGTCCATCATAGCCTGGTCATGACAAAATAACCTGTGATAAAATTTGATATTAGGGTAGGTTTTGTTAGAGTTTGTTTATTGTTTACTATTTGTTTTGTCTCACTCTGTGATTACGTTTGGTGTTTGCTAGCTGTCGTTATATGAGCTTCGGAGACGGGTGACCCAGGACGATATAGATTCGATCCTGCGCCGCACCTGTGACACAGCATGCCCCAAAGGTGCCCAGAAGTGTGACCGAAAACAAATAGACTTCAACGTGGCGTTCCTTGAATGCCGTTAGTCAGTCAAACTGACGAACTGAGCATTTGACGAATGCTTAAATGTTGTCCACTGTCCAGATTATGCGTAGACAAGTTAGCCTGTTGTAGGATTTGTCTTCTCTCCCCCAAAGTATATGCAATTGAATTATAAACATAAAAAAATTATTTTTGTGAGTTAGTTCTTTGATCGATGTTAATTTATTTATTTAATTATTTAATATAAGTTAGATTGGTTGGTGGATGTTTATTTATTTAATAGAAACTATTTTTGGATTTGTTTTATTAGGGATAGTAAGCCTTAAAGAAGAGACGGGTTTAGTTTTCTGAGGGAATTGGAGTAGAACGCCAATGAATTTCCGGGGATTTCCTGAGTGCATAGAAGTGAGGAGGCACATTGGTCGCAGAAGCCGGACTTGGTACGTGCAGCCGTCGCGTTACTCGCAAGCAACGAAGCCGACAGTGCATGAGGTAGAACTACCACCATATCGTGCGGAAACGCCGCCTAGAGAACTGCAAGAGGCCATTGTGCGCAGCAGGACATCTTCCCGGCTAGTATGCTGGAACTGTAGGCACTTCGACCATGCCTTTAGAGACTGCTTGTCCAAAGAGCGGAAGATATTCTACTATAGATGCGGAAAGCCGGACACATTCTGCTCACTGTGCGAAAATTGTCCGGGAAACCCCAGAGGGAGCGCGATTATGGCGGGATAGACGCGTTCGGGAACGGCGACCGCGGAAAAACAGGAGAAGAACACCTACCAAAGCCAATAGTCATTGATAAGGAGTAGAATATAGACCATAAGGATCAGAAGAAGCTAATGTATAAGGATGTAACTAAAGGAAGAACACTAAGGGGCTTACCATATGAAGAACGTGTTCGGGCATACATGTCGGCCCGAAACAGAATTTTTGGTAAGCGACAGCTGGATGGGATGACGCTGGCCACCCGAAAAGTGGCGAAGGCTGGTGCGCGCTTCCGCAGACGTAGGATTACCAGGCGCCAGGTCATTGAATCTGGGAGACAGGAGCATAGACCCACGCATATTCGCCGAAGTGGAGGTCGCTGGGATCAAAATGAGAGGGTTGTTAGACACAGGAGCCTCTGTCAATCTGCTGGAAAAAGGAAGTCGAGAGTTGGTCGAGGAATTAGGGGTTACGGTGCAACCTTACGTTTCTGTAGTCACAACCGCTGGAGGAGAGGATAAATCGATTATAGGTAGGGTAAAACTACCAATCGCGTACGGGGAAGAGCATAAAAAAATAACGTTTTTTTATCTGCCCCTACCTGAAACAGCGAACCTATTTTGGGATTGATTTCTGGCGAGCATTTAACCTAGCCTCAGACATTTTGAGCCCCGAGAAGCTTATCTCCACGGAACACCAAGGGGAAGAGCTCTCGGTCGTGGCGATGACGCACTATGCGGAAGAAGAGCAAGAACTCGAAAGTGAGACGGATTCGTGGGAGTTGTCTAGGGAAGAAAGGATAGAGTTGAAGGCGGTAAAGTGGAAGTTTTTGTCTTTTGAACGTAGCGGATTAGAAACGAATGACTTAGAGAAGCACACTATCGACTTAATGGAAGGTGCCCAAACATTCAAAGATATACCCTACCCGTTATCGCCAGCGATGCAGAAAGTAGTGGATGATGAAGTGGACAAAATGTTGAGTTTGAGGGTTATAGAAGAGTACAACAGCCCAAGGAGTAACCGCACAACAGTGGAGCCTAGATGCACGCAAGCTCAATAATTTAACGGTGAAAGAGGCGTATGCTCTTCCCTGTATATAAAGCATCCTACCTAGGACAGACCTACAACATCTCCGGAGTGGATTTAAAGTTCGCTTATTGGCAAGTCGAACAAGACGAAAAAAACCAGCCCTATACCGCATTTGCTGTACTAGGAAGGCTCTTACACCAGTTTCGAGTCATGCCATTTGGTCTATGCAATGCAGCCCAACTTCTAGTGTGTCTGAAGGACTAGGTGATTCCCACCGAGCTACGGTCCAACGTCTTTGTGTATTTGGACGACCTACTAGTTATTTCCCCAGATTTTCAAACGCACTTAAGATATCTGCGACAAGTGGGCAAATGCCTAAGGGAAGCGAAACTCTCAATCGGATTGCACAAATCCAAATTTTGTTTCAAGGCATTAAAATATCTTGGATTCATTATTGGTGGTGGCACGCTTCGCGTGGACCCCGAACGGATTATAGCTATTAAACGAAACCCAGTGCCTCGGTCGCGCAAAGAAGTTCGCTCAATTTTGGGTACAGCAGGTTGGAACCAGCGCTTTATGCGAGATTTCGCGACCATGGCCGCACCACTGACCGAAATGTTAAAAAAGATAGCGCAAAGTTTGTATTGAGTGACGAGGCAACACAAGCCGTTGAACAATTGAAGACCGCCCTGACCAAGGCCCCAGTGCTCGTGCACGCGGATTTTTCCAAGCCTAGAAAGAATTTCGCATCGACGGGGCAAACCCTTTCATTATTTCATATTACTCGTCCCCTCAAAAGGGAAGAAAAGCCACCGACTTTTGAGAAAAATTGAATTTGTGGGCATTTTTTCTTGTGCGGGCACATACACACACAAACATTTAAACGGTACATAGACAAATTGAAAGAGCACTGAGAGTAAGTCAAAGCAGTTTCCAGTAGTGGGAGCGAGATAAAAAACAGCGATGCCGTTCTATCGCACAAATCATATGGATGAGAGTAAGCCAAAGCAGTGTCTTGTAGAGTGAGCGAGTAAAAAGACAGCGTTGCCGTTCCACGACACAGGCCATATGTATTCTTACTCTCTTGCTCTGAGAGCATGCGGGCATGTCTCGAACCCGAACAAAAACGAAGGCGAGTTTGGACCAGCCGCAAAAAAAACGAATGTCACCATCAAAAGTACGGTTTGTCCGGTCTATATGTTATTTGGTTAGTGCTTTGAATAAATTCATTCTAACATTGCAACCCAGCACTGACGTGCTGAAAGTGGAACATTTATGACAAAACAATCAAAGTGGAATTTCATTATTACATGGCGACCATGAGTAGAACACAAAGACAAGAGGATAAATAAATCCCCGCCTGGAGGCAAATGACGAGGATCATGGACCGTAAAATTACAAATTACTGAGTGAGTAGAGTGCGTCAATGGGACAACACAGGGGTGGTCAGAAATCTAAAATTTGGGCAACAATCCAAAAGTTACAGGCAGAATTAGATTTTTAAAAAATCTAGCCTGATAATAAATAACTCCATTGACGCAACTCACCACTCCATCAGTAACATAGCCAGTAAAGCTGGCAAACAACAACATGTGCGATGACCAGCACCGGTCCCGCCAGCGCAACAATCTGAGACACACACGGCACACCGCCACTTGCGCCATCGAGGGAGCATCAGCGTGCCACATCCGACGACGCCCAGCTGATGCATCTGATGAGCAACAGATACAATACATCTTCATATACTTTTTATATAAATAAATTTTGGAACCATTTCTGCCCGATTAGAAGTGTAGACCGTAAAGCTATACAAAACGTAGGTAGGAAAATGAACCCCTAAAATATAAATATCAAAAATGCAAAAAAAGTTATTTTAAGAAATGAATGCAAGACACATTTAAAGAAAATATATATTTGTAATTAATCAAAAGAACAAATTGTTTCAAAATAAAAAAAAAATTTGTAATAATTCCAAAGAATATAATGTCAATTTCAAAATGGGTTGGTTTGGCTCAGATGATAGATAAACAAAAAAAAATATGGCCAATGTTTTTAATATTAATAATTACAAGCGTTGCTCAATTCTACCTCACTATATATATATTATATATATAATTTTTAATATATAATAATATAATTTTATTATATAAAACACAATAAAATTATTAAAAGAACATACATTAATAGAGCAAACAATCTTGAAAATATTAAAAAAACAAATAAAAAATTCAAATACAAATTTTAGACACAATAAATAAAAAAATAAAAAAAATAAAAATAAATAAATATACATTAAAAGCTATCTTCACTGTATATGAAGAAGAACCAGTCAATACTCACTCAATACTAGGTCTTGCGAGGCGTTATATGGTATCCAAACATTAATTTATCAAACGATAACATTCATTGGAGCCATGAATTAAATGATATTGTCAAAATAAATTAATAACACAAATGGATTGGCATGAAATTGTCACCTATATCAAAGAAATAAAATCAAAATTTGACAAATCATATAAATGTCTAACGCAAAAGAGAGAAACATAGCAAAGTACAGTGAACAAACATGCAAATATATTAGTAAAGTGTTTAATTGAAGCACGAACATTAATTTATGACCATAGAGAAAGATTAACCAATCAACATTGGTCACAAGTCTGAAAGGTCTTAACCAAATTTCGAATAAATTTAGTTGCGATAAAAGCAAAGTATAATTTGGATGTATCGATTCCAAATTTACTGAACACAGCTTTAGCAATCGAAACAGCTGAACACCCTGAAGTTAAAGAACAGGAAGAAAGTGAATCTGACACAAAACTAGAAGTAAAAGACATACATAACCTTATAATTCCAGCGGTAATTACCTTAACTGAACTGTCAGAGTGTTCTGATTCAAAAGTAAGCCCTATTACGATGGAAGATAATTCAGAAGCCTCAAGGGCTTACATAAAAGAAATTGTACAGGCAATACCAGAATACCAGAATACCAATACCAGTAAGAAAATCCATCCACAAAGATTTATTACTGTAATAAAACTGATTAACCTAACAAAAGGTCCGTATGAAGAAATTGCAATCGACGTAATAAAATAATTGGTTCAACTCTTTATAAAATATAACATGAAACCACAATATATGCGATTATATCTAAATTGCAGACTACGATTGTCGGTGAAAGATCCGAAGTAGTAAAGGCAAAAATGGCTAATGTCTACCAAAAAGGTAAAACAGCCACACATTTCGCAAACGAAATCGATAATTTACGAGAACTATTAGAATCTTCGTATATCGATGAAGGACCAAAGAAGCCATTTCAGTCATGATCAAAAATTGTGAGCATGGCAAACTAAAAACAATACTTGAAGCAGGCACATTCAAAACGCCGAATGAAGCTATCACAAAATATATCCATTGCAGTACAGAAATGACTGGCAATGCAAGCTCTGTATTGTGGTAACTATCGTGGGACTTACCGAGGCAGGCGCAACTCTCGTGGCTATAATAACAATTATAACAATAATAACAACAACAATTACAATAATAGAGGACGTGGAAACTATAGAGGTAACAACCGCCGAAACGGAGGTTACAATAATATAAACAACGCCTCAAATAATAATACTAATAATAACAACAACAACAGACACAACGGTAATGTCCGTCATGCCCAAGGCACTACGGAAAACCAACCTCATAAGTGCTCAAGCACAGTAAAAGCAAAAGCTCACACAATTAATCTCTATTTAAATATATTCGTCAGTATAAAAACGAACACACAGGTAGAATATTCACATTATTATTAATCTGCTCCGGAAACAGACATTTCAGTCATTAATAGAAACTCCGAGGATTTTTAAAGAATAGACCGTAGTGACATAACACAGATAACAGGAATAGGATCAACAAACTCGATCGGCCTAGCATTTCTCAAATTGAGAACTGAAAATTTCATTATTCCACTTAACTTTCACATAGTACCAAACAATTTGCCGATCCCTGGTGATGGAATAATTGGAATAGATTTCATTAAAAAATTCAATTGTCAATTAGATTTCACAACAGAATTCGATTCGTTCATATTAAGACCAAATAATATTAAACATTTAATAGTATTAAAAACAAAAAAATAGGTGTTCCTCCTCGTTGTGAAGTAAATCGACAAATTAAAGTAAACACTAAAGATCTTTAAATTTTAATACCCCATCAATAAATAGAAAATGGAATATTTGTTTAAAATTCAATAACTCAATCCAGTTAGTTTTTTTTTTAACGCGAATCCCGATGCAATGTACTGCATCCCACCTCCCGCCCAACCGATCGAGGGGCGCAGTCGTGTAACGAACGACATGAGTTGCAAAGTAAAAAACGAATTCATACTACGACTATATGTACAAATATAATTACAAATAAAAATAAGACTATCTACTAGCTAACTTTATACGAGGAAGAGAAGACTCTGAGCAGAATACTCTGGAATGCTTGTTATAATTATCACAGAGAACGCTGAACGGTTCATGCAAGGCATAATTAGTTGAGCAAAATTGAAGCGATAAGGGTGTAAAATTACGTGTTAGTCTAGTAGGGATAGAGAAATTTAATTGGCTAGTCAACACAGAAGAGTCAATTTCACCAGTAATTAACTTATGGATAAATATTCCACCCAGCATGGTTCTACGATAAGTTAAGGAAGGAATGCCAATTATCAGAAGTCTGCTGGAGTATGACGGGAACCGCAAACGAGGATCCCCATTTAAGCCATTAAGGAGCAAACAACAAGAATTGTTTCTAAACGGATTCAATTCTGTCTTATAGATAGCGTACTGTGGTGACCAGATACATGAGGCACACTCAAGTATAGGTCGTACCAAAGATATATACAGGGTTTTTGTCGTGTACGGATCGTCAAACTCCTTCGACCATCGCTTGATGAAACCATAACAATTGTGGCCTTTTTGACCACGGTCTTAACATGAGAGTCGAATTTAAGTTTATAATCAAGGATGACACCAGATCATTAACTTGATTAGAAGTACTGTTAACACGCTCGAGCTAGCTTACACGCTCGAAAGGACGTAAGACACCGCACACGAGGATCCCAATTAAAACCACGAAGGGAAACAACAAGAATTATTTCTGAAAGGATTAAATTCTGTCTTGATAGATAGAGTACTGTGGTGACCAGATACATGAGGCATACTCAAGCATATTTAATACAACCAACAATACCAAAATTTTAGCGATTCAGATTAAGATTCAGTTTGAAACACTTAATAATTTCAAAATAGCTGATTCAAGCGATTTTCAAAGAGCAGAATCTGTACTTGCAAAGTTGAAGAATAATTTCCACCTCAATATTCAAAAGTAATTTCAGAATTGTGTTCGAAATACACTGATTTTTATTTATTTTTGAGCTTAAATCCTGCTTTTTATTTCTAAATTTTGCATTTTTTGTGCTTCTTTTAAAAAGCTTTTATAACTTGTGCAGTGTTTTTTGTTCTGCAGCGTAAGTCTGTTAATTATTGCATTCATTAAACATGGCGTCAGTTTCGTATTGTTGTTATTGCCTGTTTTGATTCTTTTGCTTTGGTACTCCCCTGTGCATACACTTGTTTGTGCGTGTGTTCGCTGCTGCA
>NW_026996184.1:0-1695 GCF_035044405.1 Drosophila montana | reverse complement strand
ATACGGAAAACCAGCAAGCCCCCTTGAGTGCTCAAGCACAGTAAAAACAAAAGTTCACACAATTAATCTCAATTTAAACATATTCGTCAGTATAAAAAACGAACTTACAGGTAGAATATTAACATTGTTAATAGATACAGGAGCTGACATTTCAGTCATTAAAGAAAACTCAGCTGATTTCACTGTATCATAACACAGATAACAGGAATAGGCAAAGGATCAACAAACTCGTGCGGCCTAGCATTTCTCGAATTGAGAACTGGAAATTTTATTATCCCACATAACTTTCATATAGTACCAAACAATTTACCGATCCGTGGTGATGGAATAATTGGAATAGATTTTATTAATAAATTCAATTGTCAATTCGAATTCTCAACAGAATCCGATTCGTTCATATTAAGACCAAATAATATTAAACATTCAATAAATATTCCAATCTTTCATAGCATTGAAAACAACAAAATAGTTGTTCCTTCTCGCTGTGAAGTCATTCGACAAATTAAAGTAAACACTAAAGATCTTCAAATTTGAATACTCCATTAAGAAATAGAAAATGGTATATTTGTTGGAAATTCAATAACTCAATCAAAAAACGCATACGTGCGTATATTAACTCTTTCGACCCCAACTTTTTTCCAGTGGCTTGAAAATTTTGTCTTTTCTTTTAATCAATTTATATTCATTTAAGAAGTATAAGCAACGTTGGGCAATGCTGGTATATAAAAAACTTTTATATTTAATGAAAACAATGAAGGATTTTATTTGCAAATTTTAAGAAATTAAGTATGATAGGACAAAAAACAGTTTTTATTGTTATTATAGCAAAGATGCACCTTACACTTAAGGCATTTGGACATTGGAGATCCTGTCTGGCACAACCTGCAACGCCCCTTGTCTCCAAATACAACCCAATGTTCCACTTTATCGTAACGCCTTACGTCTGAAGGATTCGGCTGGATACACTGCTCGATGGAGAGCCAATGGATGATATCGGGCAACCCCTATCTAGACTCGATGGTCGACCTCTTTTTTTTTGGATTAAAGAAGATGCAGTAGATTGCAAAAATGCATCAGCAATTTCAAATAAAAATTTTAGTAGAGGAATATTTTTCTGCTTCGGATATAAAAACTGTAAATGTTTCCTATACAGCAGCTAAGCATTTGTAATAGATGTTCCTAAGCACCGATAAAAGATTCTTATGTACCATTTTCTTGAACGGTGATTGACCTTGTAGAGCTCCATGAGCATATCTGCCAAATCCACTCCTCCCATTCCCTTATTGTACGAAGCAACAATCGCAGGCCCTGCAACATAAATGTAAGCTTTTTCTTTTGGGCTACAACGCTTGCACATTCAAACAGGTTGATGATCTGCACATGAAGATATTATTTGAACTGGCACTGACTGAACTGAACTGACAATAAGTCAAACCACTTCAAACACACTATATTATAATTGATTTCACATTTAAAATCGAAAGATCCTCTTCCTCGCTTTTTGAGTTCTGCATCTGACAGTAACTGGCAATTGGTTATTCGACTTTTACGAACAGTACCTGTAGAAAATATGCCATCCTTGTATGCTTCATAGAAATTAGAAGGCTTACTGACGTAAACCAGTTATCAAAATATAGCTTAAAGTTTTTATGTTTGGGAAGACCTTTTGCCATAGGTAGGTACCTTCACCAGTGT
>NW_026996183.1:0-809 GCF_035044405.1 Drosophila montana | reverse complement strand
CGAATTAAAGGCATAGCAGTGCTTAGAAACCACAACAATGAGTTAGAAGAGTGTAGAAGCTTAGATCATAGGCTGTAGCTTCAAACCAAAAAGGGATAGCAGGGACAGAATTTGGGGTGTGCTTTTTTCATTGTCGAGTCGTTTGTTTTGATTATGGTTGTTGTTGGTTCATATGGATAATGTTCTGAAGTTGTATTTGATTTTTGGGCAACGGCAGAAGTGGCTGTAGACAGCCTGGTGTTGTGCTTGCAATTTTTCATTGAGTAATACTCAATTGAGTTTGCAACCTTGCTATTGCTCGTGAACTATTTCGAAAAAGAGCTTTTGATCCAAAAGCCTCCTCTGTCTCTTTATTACTCAATGGCAGTATGTATGCATGTATAAAGTTGCTCGTTCCACAATGTATGTTTTTGTCTTTTATAATTACTAATTTGTTTTTGTCTTTATATGTTTTTATGTTTGTGCACTCAATGTACGAACGGTTTCAATTTTGCTGCGCCAATTATATGTATATGTTTGCTCCGATTTATAAAGGAGTGGTGAAGTAATAATTTACAACAAAATATATACATAAGTTTATTCACACATTTTCTTTCATAATCAAAACTTAATAAATTACATATTATAACATTTAAGTTCTAGTCAATTCCATTTTATATGTATGTAAGTTTTATATTTGCTTGTAGCATAGACTGTAGCATAGATTGTAGCATAGAATTTCAAGTTAAAACAAGTAAGAGGTTCTAGTCGGGTTCTGAACCCTCTTATTATATACACCAAATGCATAAAGATAAACTAAAAAAAAAGTT
>NW_026996182.1:0-553 GCF_035044405.1 Drosophila montana | reverse complement strand
ACGCAATAATTGACTAATATTAGTTTTGTCGGTTTTTTTTCAATTGTGTTTTGAATTTTGTTTTATTTTGTGCCTTATATCTAAGAAGAATACTTAGAATAATAACTATATGCAAAAAAAAGTTTAGAAAAAATAGTTTAAGTCGGTAAAATTAATTTGTGTGATGTTTCTCATTTTGAAAACAATTTCTTGACAAACTGTATTTTTATATTATAGAATGACACTTATGTAGTTGATATATAAATTCATAACAGCTACATGTATCGGGTTCCATCATCGAAAGACCAATCGCCGGTTGGAGCCTCAATTTTTGCAGTTGCCCTCTCCGTCTGTCCAGACACCTATGCCTCTTTTGTCCCTGCCTTGCAACTTGGATTTATCTCCAATGTTGTCATTATCGCCTTCTCCGAGCGACTTCCCAAATATTACCCCAGTTTTATACCCTGTAATAGTCCCATTAGTCCCCGTACCTGAACCTGTCCCCGTTAGCCAAACTGCCTCAGCCCCCTCAGCTCCTGGCCGCAAAGGTAGGTAAATCTTGCCCAGATTGTTA
>NW_026996181.1:0-534 GCF_035044405.1 Drosophila montana | reverse complement strand
TGCACTTGACTCTGGATCTTTTCTTTTCTTACTTTATTTGCTCCCAACAAAAAAATCCGCTCTCCCTTTCAAAAATGTCTAGAGTCACGCTAAGGAACCGGTGGCTCCGATAATTGCGCACCCCTCGAATCTATCGATAGCTTTCCTTCCGCCGGCAATCCAAAAACAGCATATTGTTTCGTGTGGAATTTATCCATATATTTTTTTTTTATCGCATTGCTGCCCGTAACAAGGTATAAGAAGAAAAACGAAAATTAGAATATGATAAGAAAATAAATGATATAGAACTAGACATAGGAACTTTAGTTATGCTAAATAGTGAAATAGCACATAAGATAGAAAGTAAATATTTAGGACCATATAAGGTTATAAGCATAGAAGATAGGAACAATAACACCCTAGATGTGGGAAAAAAGAAGCCGCTTGTAGTAAATAAGAATAGGTTAAAATTATTCAAAAACTAATTTAGCTCGAGCATAATTTTTATACAAGGCCTGATCAGCATTTAACAATTCAAAAATTCAATTTTCTTAA
>NW_026996180.1:0-528 GCF_035044405.1 Drosophila montana | reverse complement strand
ATGCATGTATGAGTTCATTAAAATATGTATACGTGTTGTTATAGCAATAAATAATTCACTGCAGTGGCTTTTGCTGCCAGCTATGACCCATCCCAAATTTCTAATTAAATATTTACGTTATTTCTTGGCGCGTGCAGAAAATAAGTATCTTTGAAGTCGAATACCCAACAAATACAATCTCATTGATTAAAATACAATAATTAATTAAAATAATATATTAAAATACCCACATTAATATGAGTTTACTTCCTTGGTAAATGGTGGTTTCCTTTCGAAATGCAAGCTGATGTTATTTACACTGACTTCAGTAAGGCGTTTCACTCTGTGCACCATGACATTTTACTTTTCAAACTTAACCGTATCTTTTGCTTTGGATTAGTTCTTATTTAAAAGGTAGGACCCAAAGAGTTATTCTGAGGCTGACTACCTCTAAATCGGTTCATGTTACTTCTGGTGTTCCGTTCACCAACATACAGAATAACATCAAGTCACTTTTCGGTGCTTAAGGTCAACGGACGTGCTCGCGGA
>NW_026996179.1:0-1012 GCF_035044405.1 Drosophila montana | reverse complement strand
ATACTAATCCAGATGGTCCAGCTCGTGTAAACATTTTTAGACCCCATTTGTGGGGTTTAGCTCGGTTGTATTGTTTATAAGTTGATCGACCTTTGAACGCAATTATTTGTTCATCAACGCTTTGATGTTCTTCCTGAGGAAGTGTACTGAAGTTTTCTTAAAGTATGTTTAGTAAGGGGCATATCTTGTGCAGCTTGTCGTACTTTAAATCTCATTTTTTAGGTTGTTTGCTATTTTCATTCAACTGTAAGCATTGCTTAATTTTTTCGAATCTACTGCTTGGCATTGCATCTATTATAGCCGTAAGCTTTACGTAAGCGACCATGGCATTTTGAAATGTGGTAATTTTAAAACACCTAAATATAACAGAATTCCAATATAATGGTATATATCCATCCTAGTACATTTAAGCTCTATGCCAAACTCTTGCAGCCCATATAAATCAGTTTGCTGTGTGATCAAATCAATAGCTCGAGTGTCAAAAAAGGTGTAGAAATAGTCTACTGGTGTCATCACCTTGTCAACTTTCGAAGTAGTAAATTCTTCTCAAATACTCTCTGGAGCTTCAAATGACTTTGATCTCCACTTCAGTGTCTTCAAATCAATTTTCTTAAAGCAAGTATCAGCAACACTGCATAGTTCTTGTTCACGTTCATCCGCAATTAAATTGTTAAGAAGGCTGATCTCTATAGTTTCTCCTCTTTCCACGATTCCTTCCAAATTCATCTCCAACACATCACAAATGTCTTCAAGCTCATTTTCACTTTATGCAACACTAGAGACATCCCAATCAAAGTCTAAAATTCGCTCAATGTCGTCTTTTGACAAACCTTTCTCTTGCGGTCTCATATCTAAACAAAAATAAATTTATAACCTCAATTGCCCAATGTTGCCCACCAGCAACTTAATAACTTTAACAATAGCTCACTTGATAATTATTTAATGAAAATCAAATCTGAGCTAAACACTTTAAAGATTAATCCTTTCTGAAAACTATTGCATTTATACACTT
>NW_026996178.1:0-1033 GCF_035044405.1 Drosophila montana | reverse complement strand
TTGTTCTCTTGGCAGGGTTCGAACTCGCAACAAACCGCACCACTTGCCGCCGTGCGCACACAACTTTTGTGTTTCTTAACCGATCTAATTGAAATTTTCGACAGTAAATCTTATTGTAGAATAGAAAATAGAATATTTATGTATTCTCAATTGTATTATCAATTGCATTAATTGTGGCTTAAATAAGTGGGCAATACAAGTTGGCTTATAAACTTGATTTATAGCTTTATGTTGGTAAAGGAGAGGTGGCGTTAGCTATAAAATGAAAGATAATTTTATATACATACTATTCTAGAAGCTACATGTCAAGTTTGGCGACTTAAGCTCTTATTATTTACCAAAATTGCGCAAAAAACTGGATGTCGATATCGATTTTTATCGATTACTTGGAAACGGGGTAAGCTATCGAATATCGGAAACAAACTCGATCTGCGCGGGCACTAGGAGGACCTACAGTTAAAATTTCTAGTTCTTATAGGTTCTGAGATCCTTGCGTTCATATATACGGACGGACGGACAGACGGACAGACAGCCGGACATGGCTAGATCGACTCGGCTGTTGATGCTGATCAAGAATATATATACTTTATGGGGTCGGAATTTTTGCCCATTTTTATTGGGTTCAGGGTATAAAAAGAAAAAAAAAAGAAAATTAGAATATGATAAGAAAATAAATGATATAGAACTAGACATAGGAACTTTAGTTATGCTGAATAGTGAAATAGCACATAAGATAGAAAGTAAATATTTAGGACCATATAAGGTTATAAGCATAGAAGATAGGAACAATAATACCCTAGATGTGGGAAAAAAGGAGCCGCTTGTAGTAAATAAGAATAGGTTAAAATTATTCAAAAACTAATTTAGCTCCAGCATAATTTTTATACAAGGCCTGATCAGCATTTAACAATTCAAAAATTCAATTTTCTTAACAAATTAAAAATTTTATCATCTTACTATTTTTATGTTATATCAAAAAAAACCAAACAAAAAAATTACACAAAAAAAATTATTTTTACAGTACAAATGTATA
>NW_026996177.1:0-2433 GCF_035044405.1 Drosophila montana | reverse complement strand
ATATTCGCACATTACAAAAAATAATTAAAAATGATTTACATAATACATATATAAAACTTATAAAAAAAAACCTATTATTTCAATGAATTTTTATATCAGCACATTTGAATCAATTTTTAAATTCGTATATATTTTTATACGTTTTTCAATTTTAATATATATAAAAATAATAAAAAAAATGTATTTTATTTTGATTAAGTTCATTAAATAACTACACATTTATAATATTACGTTATTTCTACTCTAAAAGGGAGGTGTAGTGTATTCATACACTCATATACATAAATACATAACTCAACTGGTAACACTCTGTTGCAAGTCTAAACAAATATAAATATATACAGTCAAGCGCATAGCATAAATATGATCGTATATATGTATGCACATACACATGCACATACATACATATACTGCTGCGCAAATAAGTAACATGATGCCACTTGAGCAGGCCAAGACAGCGTGATAACCGCTGCCGGATAACCGCTGATCTTGCACTTTAGCAGCTCCGAGAGTGAGCTGGAGTGAGTGGAACATTTATGACAATACAATCAAAGTGGAACTTCATTATTACATTACATTTACTTGTTGTCACAGCTGTTACTGTTGTTCCTTTGTTATAAGTTTCGGCTGTTTGTTGTTTATCAATTATGTGGTTCATTTTGGATAGTGTTGTGTAGGTCTGTTGTAGCTTTTTTGATATCGATTGTGTGGAATTCGGGCCAGCGATGGGACAACACCCAGAGAACCGATGAGCCAGCCAGCGCGGCCCAAAGAGAAACAAGCAGTCACGTAACAGTTTCCTCAATAACAGCGCCGTTGCGCTTCGACGGAGCGCTTAATGTTAATTTAACTAAGTTTCAAACTAATTTGGTTCCCTACCCACGCTTCTATTTTCCCCTGGCCACATATGCACCAGTAATTTCTGTTGAAGAAACTTGTCATGAGCAATTAACTGTTGCTGAAATAGCAAATGCATGCTTTGAACCCGCAAACCAGATGGTCAAGTGTGATCCGAGGCACGGAAAATAAATGACATGTTCTATCGCGGTGATGTGGTACCTAAAGTTGTAAATGCGCAATCAATACAAAACGATCAATTCATTCCTTGACTGGTGTCCGACTAGCTTTAAAGTTGGTATTAACTACCAACCACCCACTGTGGTTCCAGGAGGCGATTTAGCTAAAGTTCAACGCGCGGTGCGCATGTTATCTAACACCACAGCCATAGCTGAAGCCTGGTCTCGTTTAGATCATAAGTTTGCTTTAATGCATGCCAAGCGTGCTTTTGTACAGTGGTACGTTGGAGAAGGTATGGAGGAAGGAGAATTTTCTGAAGCTAGAGAGGATCTAGCCGCCCTTGAGGACTATAAAAAGGTGGGAATTGTTTCAAATGCCGATGTAGACAAATGTGATGAGTACTGCAGAATATTGTTACGCATGCTCGGAATGACTAACTATGAAATAAAACTCTGTAAAATGATGATTTTACCAAACACTTTCCATTGATATGATTTTCGATTTTATACTCCACTTAATTATTTACGCAATAAAATACCACATTTTAAAATTAAATATGTACTAAAACAATTAAATACACATTATAATAAAAGTTTTTTTAATTTTTTCCTTTTCAAACTTTATACAAATAATGAAGCATACATATAACACGAATTTCGCGCCTTAACAAATTACCATATAATTATTTAATTAAATCGAAATTTCAATTTTTGGATAAAAAGTTGTTAAGCCAAGTTTCGATGACTGGCAAATTCTCTTTACTCCACAGTGCTTCTTCTCTTATGTTGCGGAGAGACTTTTCAATTATGTGTTGAGCACTCCCGAATTCTCCAGAATGCTTCTCATAAAGCTCCTTTACCATGCCATAGCCTTTTTGAGTGAGGAAAAACCCGGTTGCTGAACCTATTAAATGATCCCATAAATTGGAATTATTTTTAAATCTGAAATATAAAATATAACGTTGTATCAAACATTTGTACATGTACTTTAAGATTTACATAGTTAATGACTTTCAATTGGTACGGCGATTAGATCAAAACCTCTTTTTGTGGAGTACCGAAGTTGCAAACAGAAGATGCAAACAACACCCAATTGCTTGTTGCTGCCCAAAACTTATATACAATTTTCAGTTTCCCCTGTTCAACATGGATTCGTAAAGAATCGGTCAACTACGACCAATCTGTTTGAGTTTACTTCCTTGGTAAATGGTGCTTTCCTTTCGAAAATGCAAGCTGATGTCATTTACACTGACTTCAGTAAGGCGTTTGACTCTGTGCACCATGACATTTTACTTTTTAAACTTAACCGAATAGGTTTTCTTCCGTCTCTTTTGCTTCGGATTAGTTCTTATTTAAAAGGTAGGACCCAAAGAGTTATGCTGAGGCTGACTACCTCTAAATAGGTTCACGTTACTTC
>NW_026996176.1:0-1988 GCF_035044405.1 Drosophila montana | reverse complement strand
CTATTAAATGGGAAAAAATTCCAAACTGTTTCTATAAATTAATAATACATTAAAATAGTAAATAAATACTAATATCAAATCAAAAATCAATCAATAATGTACGATCACAAACTTACCTGTTGAAAACACCCTGCTCGTCATTTCTGATCCAAAATAATAACTTAATTAAATTTGATAGCCTACGTAAACTAACGTTACTAACCAAAGTATAGTAATAAAAATAATTCAATTAATTTTGATAACCTACGTTAACTAACATCACTAACCAAAGCATAATACAAATACTACTAATAATACCAACTATGGAACTAACCTACATCGTGCCAATAAAAAAATAAAAACCTGAACTCTTATTTTATCTCAAATCAAAAACAGAAGCCCAGAAATACGAAAAGGATCAAGTGAAATAAATATGCAGCAACTAAGACCAAACTATCAATCTCAACCAAGATACGAAATCGAAATTAAAGGACTCCCGGAAAACGCACCATATACCTGGATATCCCAGAAACTAGAAAAACTTGGCCATGTCGTACTCCATGTCGATAGCTTTATTAGCTCTGCCGATCCGTCTGCAACCTTCGTTAGAGTTAAACTCCTCCCCGATCTTAAAAACAAGGAAGTACTCAAACTTACCTCACTCGGCACTCATCCGGTTACCATTAAAGAATCAACCCTTAATACCACTTACCAATGCCCGAAATGCCTAAAGTTCGACCACCAAGCCAAAGACTGCAAAATTATTGGCTACATCTGTTACAAATGTGCTGAAAACCACCATCCACAAGAATGCAACAAATCAAAATACATCCCAGGCAAATGCACTAACTGCAAAGGAGACCACATTGCCACTTTTAAAGGTTGCCCCGCCTACCAAGAAGCCCTACTCAACCAACCACCAAATAGCTACCCAATGCAAATACGCCATCCAGACACGGCCGACTTGAAAAACCATATCCTATCAAACCTCAAAGCCAATATGGACGAAGAAAGAAAACGCCATATAAAAACAATAGCTACACTCCAAAAGCTATACGAAGACATCAGCCAACTCCCAGGAAATTAAAATATAATAAAAAAAAAAAATAATAATAATGATAATAATAGTCACGTCTGTATACCCCAAACAATGAATAAAAAATAACCAAAAAAAAAAAAAAATGTCAGCTAGTCTTTATTTTGCAATCCCACTTCAAACAGCCACCTCTGGGCTATCTAATCCAAAACGCCCTTCCGCCCTCAATCTAAATATGCCAGTCAAGCATAACCCTCAAACCTAGATAGGCCAGTAAGTAGATTCACTCAGTCCGTACCGAAATAAATTCACGCCTAAAGCAACCCAACATTATAATTCCTAAATATCAAAAAAATAATACTAAAAAAAAAAAAAAAAAAAAAAACCCCATCAAAAACCAACCCTATAAACACCAGGAATAAACCCACTCCCCGGCTATAGCCAGAAAACTAAGCTTAACTATACCCCTACCCACCAAACCCCACATTTATCTCCCAAAACCATAGCTTACCAATTATACTTTTACTCATACTTATTCATTTAACCCAAATCACAGCTCGCGTAACCATGAGCAAACCAATAAAGAGGAAACCTATGCCTTCTAAAAACAAGGCCCTGAGAGATACCCCTACCAGCTCGTCACCAGATAATCCCACAATAATAGCAAACACCCAAATTTGCCCACCAACTACCAATCCAACGCAAAAAGTGCTAAATGATATCAGAGAACAAGCTCGCATCTATAAGCAAACAAACCCCCCACTCGCTTCACCTATAACTAGAAGCCCTGCCACACTTGGCATGAACCCCTCACCAAAAAAGAAAATAAGCAAGCCTGAGCTCATGATCAACTCTTCGGAGACTGAAAATTCGAGCCCAACTGAAGATGAAGACGTCGAAATATCCATTATAAGCGATGAAAGCCAAAGCGACTTAAACACCAAAGTAACAATCGGCCAGAAAAGCCAAAAGC
>NW_026996175.1:0-972 GCF_035044405.1 Drosophila montana | reverse complement strand
ATATTTAATTAAAAATTAAATTATATAAATATTAGCATCGACTTAAGAGGTACTTATATTCTACCGATCCAACTTCAGTACACATCAGTAAACATTATACATATTTGTGATCATGGTCAGCTCACGAGAACTTCCACAATTAGTTTCTTCAGCAGAAAAAGCCATTGCATTGAATATATTGCCACATACAAATATACTTTAGTACGTGTATGTACACACACTTGCAAGCATAATTGATTGCTCGGCCCTAATAGAGTCGAAGCTGATAATATATTCTACAATTTGCATTTTCCCTCTTTGAGTTGTGAGAGCGCAAGGATATTAATTTCGATCTCAATTTTTTAAAAATCAAGATGTTGCATTTTGTTGCATGGCGTTAGTTATCTGAGTATTTATATTGTCTTTGGTCATGCGCTCACATACGCAAGGAGCAGCGCAAAGATTGAAAACATTTTCTATCAGAAACAACAACAGACAATAATCTAAACTAACGATTTGGCAATGAAAGCAGCAGATGAAAACAAATTCAGCCTCTGATTTTGATTTTTTTTTCTTGGGATATAGCATTTGATCTTAACCACTGCACTTTACTAAATCATTGCACTGTGATGTCATGCGCAGAACAAAATGTGGCAATTTTCATTTTAGCGTATACTTATTTTGCTTCACAGACACACACATATACACTTGCACCAAAATGAGTGTTTTGAGAACCACATGCCAACAACTATTAGGAAAGTTATAACATATTAATAAGAAACTAACATTTTCTCTGACATTAAAAGAACAGGTCCTTGCTTATACAACAGATTAAATGTTAATATATTCTGTTTTGAGATGGGATACTTTGCTAGTCAAAAACGAAAATTGATAAAGTTGATCTGCCAGACCTGTTAGTTGAAAGTGAGTGGAAAATACGAAATGTGGTTATGGCACAATGAGTTAGAAGAGTGCAGCAGTTTAGATCAGATG
>NW_026996174.1:0-847 GCF_035044405.1 Drosophila montana | reverse complement strand
GTGGCTCATGCGTCAACAAAATGCAGCCGGTAGGCTCGCTAGGTGGATTTTTCGCCTGCAGCCTTATAACTTTACAATTTCGCACCGACAAGGAAAAGACCACATCATCCCCGACGCATTATCGAGATTGAGTGAAGCTGAATTGGCAGAACTCGAAATTGGCCCAATAATAGATTTAGAATCAGCTGCTTTCTTTGATCCAGAATATATAAAGTTGAAAGAGAAATTTACTCTGCAGCAGTCTAAATTCCCTGACATTAAAAAATCTAATCAATTTATTTATATCAAAACTGAACATGCGAATGGAAACACGATAACAGTGTATGGAAATTATCGGTTCCCAATAGTCTAAGGAACGATGTACTCCTGCAAGCTCATAATAGTCTGATTTCGTCGCACTGTGGGATGCATAAAACTATCGAGAAATTACGTACAAATCTTTTCTGGAGCAGACTAACGTCTCTTAAAGGAAGTGTCGCTTTCAGAAGAGCCCATATGGCCATTACACAGAACAGATAATTTGGCATTGCTAAGAAAAGATATACAATCCAATATTCGCAAAGCGTATGAAAAGAATGCTGCGCAATATAATTAACGTTCCAAGCCTGTTTCATATAAAGATGGTCGAGAAGTTTTTCGTCGGAACTTTGCGCTCAGCAAATTCTCGCACAATTTCAACGCGAAATTGGGACCACAATTTGTCAAGTGTCGGATTAAAAACAAGCTTGGCAATAGTTTTTATTTATTAGAAGATTTACAATGACGTGAATTAGGAACATATTACGCCAAAGATATTCGTAGCTAATTCCCGCTAATCTTCCAACTATCGTCTCAGACTATCGGGTGG
>NW_026996173.1:0-573 GCF_035044405.1 Drosophila montana | reverse complement strand
ACGCGATCGAACGCTTCACTGATATCAATAAATACAGCCGAGCAATATTGTCGCTTCTCATAAGCATTCAATATATATTGAGTCACCCGAGCCAGCTGCTGCTCAGTCCCATGATCTTTTCTAAACCCAAATTGATGGCTTGGTATAGCATTTGCAAACTCTTTGCATTCAAATAGCCTATGCATCAGAAGTTTCTCAAACAATTTAGAGAACCCTGCTAGCAAACTAATTGGCCTATATGACGATATCTCTGCTGTACTTTTACCAGGCTTCAATATCATACTGATCTCTGCACTTTTCCATTGCAGAGGAAAGTGCCCATACCTTAATATACAATTGAATATGAGCACCAAGTATATAATCGCCTTCTCTGGCAATGACTTAATAACCCTATTATCTATATTGTCCATGCCCGGAGACTTGTTTAGTTCTAGCATATCTATCTCTAGCATAGTCTCGCTAAGACTTATCGGACGAAATGGCAGCACAGACACACTATCTATATTCTCTTCGAATTGTTCTAGCTTTTTTCGCTTCTGTTCTAGCAGCTCATCTGCAATTAAATTACGCACA
>NW_026996172.1:0-1105 GCF_035044405.1 Drosophila montana | reverse complement strand
TGTAATGGTCGATGAGAACAACCAAGAGAGTAAACTCAGTTCCACCACACATTGTCTGCGACAAAAATGTCGCCTGTGTTGTAACAGACAAAAGCTGTCTTGTACCAACTGAAGCTTTAGATAATCTGCTTGAAGCAAGTCGAGCTTTTGTAAGCTTACACCGCTCATATATCTCCACATAGGAGCTTTATATGATCACCCCCAACTTCGTTGTCTCCACTTGTCATCCGGAAGCATGAGCTTTTCCTTCGGAAGCCTATAAAAACCTGCGGATAGTAGCAGAATGCTTTTTTGCTGATATAGCCCCCAAGGAAGAAAATCGTCGTGATTAAATAAATGCTTCTCCCGACCGTGAAAAAAAATATAGTGTTGTTTTATAGAGCCTGACTATATCGATCGCCATCATCCGAATCGTTGCTAGTGCTCCATAGGATCACTTAGACGAAAATTTGTGTTGCCCCAGCCAAACAGCAAAATTCTGGGTTATGGGCTAATATTTTGGCCACCAGGGTGCCATTTCTTGAAGCACGTCTGCCGTGCCAATTGGAACCGCCAACGGGTCCAGGAAACATTGACGCACATGGCCGTCTCACAAACCCAAATTAGAAAACAAAATAATAGAATTAAACGAACAGAAAAATTTATAAAATCTTTGAGTGCAGTGCCATAGGATTTAAGCCCTCCAGCAGGGAATTGGAAATATTGAAATTTTTGTATACAAAGTTTTTTCTATGTGTTTACGAAGCAAGTGTGTACAAAGCAAATCAACAGTGCTCTCACGCAGAGAACAAAACTAAAATATAATTAAAAATTTGGTATATATCAATATTACAAACAAAAATTCTAAAAGAAAATATGCATAATTAATCAACAAACTTTTAGTGCTCAAGTGATTAAAAAAAAAAAAGGAACAAGAAGTTCCATGCAATACCACTACTCATAAACTAAAGGGAATAACACCGTCTCTAGCGTATCTGCATACATAGAGCTTTCAGATATGTGAGAGTGCAGGTGCCGATCGAGCTTGCACAATGCTTACAAGCGAGAGAGCTTTCAAACACGCTTTCTGTTTGTTGATTATGCATTCATTTATGCACATTTAACA
>NW_026996171.1:0-1532 GCF_035044405.1 Drosophila montana | reverse complement strand
ACAAATCTTTTCTGGAGCAGACTAACGTCTCTTAAAGGAAGTGTCGCTTTCAGAAGAGCCCATATGGCCATTACACAGAACAGATAATTTGGCATTGCTAAGAAAAGATATACAATCCAATATTCGCAAAGCGTATGAAAAGAATGCTGCGCAATATAATTAACGTTCCAAGCCTGTTTCATATAAAGATGGTCGAGAAGTTTTTCGTCGGAACTTTGCGCTCAGCAAATTCTCGCACAATTTCAACGCGAAATTGGGACCACAATTTGTCAAGTGTCGGATTAAAAACAAGCTTGGCAATAGTTTTTATTTATTAGAAGATTTACAATGACGTGAATTAGGAACATATTACGCCAAAGATATTCGTAGCTAATTCCCGCTAATCTTCCAACTATCGTCTCAGACTATCGGGTGGTGTAATGGTCGATGAGAACAACCAAGAAAGTAAACTCAGTTCCACCACATATCGTCTGCGACAAAAATGTCGCCTGTGTTGTAACAGACAAAAGCTGTCTTGTACCAACTGAAGCTTTAGATAATCTGCTTGAAGCAAGTCGAGCTTTTGTAAGCTTACACCGCTCATATATCTCCACATAGGAGCTTTATATGATCACCCCCAACTTCGTTGTCTCCACTTGTCATCCGGGACCATGAGCTTTTCCTTCGGAAGCCTATAAAAATCTGCGGATAGTAGCAGAATGCCTTTTTGCTGATATAACCCCCAAGGAAGAAAGTCGTCATGATTGCATAAATACTTCTCCGGACCGTGAAAAATAATATAGTGTTGTTTTATAGAGCATGACTATTTCGATCGCCATCATCCGAATCGTTGCTAGTGCTCCATAGGATCACTTAGACGAAAATTTGTGTTGCCCCAGCCAAACAGCAAAATTCTGGGTTATGGGCTAATATTTTGGCCACCAGGGTGCCATTTCTTGAAGCACGTCTGCCGTGCCAATTGGAACCGCCAACGGGTCCAGGAAACATTGACGCACATGGCCGTCTCACAAACCCAAATTAGAAAACAAAATAATAGAATTAAACAAACAGAAAAATTTATAAAATCTTTGAGTGCAGTGCCATAGGATTTAAGCCCTCCAGCAGGGAATTGGAAATATTGCAATTTTTGTATGCAAAGTTTTTTCTATGTTAAACACATGAAGCAACACGAAGCAAGTGTGTACAAAGCAAGTCAGCAGTGCTCTCACGCAGAGAACAAAACTAAAATATAATTAAAAATTTGGTATATATCAATATTACAAACAAAAATTCTAAAAGAAAATATGCATAATTAATCAACAAACTTTTAGTGCTCAAGTGATTAAAAAAAAAAAGGAACAAGAAGTTCCATGCCATACCACTACTCATAAACTAAAGGGAACAACACCGTCTCTAGCGTATCTGCATACATAGAGCTTTCAGATATGTGAGAGTGCAGGTGCCGATCGAGCTTGCACAAGGCTTACAAGCGAGAGAGCTTTCAAACACGCTTTCTGTTTGTTGATTATGCATTCATTTATGCACATTTAACA
>NW_026996170.1:0-3135 GCF_035044405.1 Drosophila montana | reverse complement strand
GCGTAGCGTGCCTTAGCTCTAACTGTCTTCGCGAGCAGCACAGATTGGTCGCGAAATGTTGAGCAGGGCAATATTGAGACACGTTCTGCGATTTCACTCCGAATCGAAATTTCCATAGAAATTGCTAACTCGTCGAAGTCCTCACGCAATTGGCTACCAATTTCATCAAAGTCTAGTTCTTCGAGACTGGTGTGAGTAATACCAAACGAGGCCTGAAGCCGCTCGATTTGCTTCAGCCTAACACTAAGACCGCACTCATCAATTGCACTAAGTGTCGAATAACTTAGAGCATTTTGAAGTGTTTGCAGACTTTCGCAAAATGAAATGGTTTTGCGCTTCAGAAAAGTCACCCTGTTTGCATAGGGCCCTGCACTAGAGGCATTTTCTGTTGCTATTAGAAGCGTTGATAGAAAGTGTGTGCGAAACTAGCTGAGTACCTAACAACGGTGATCGCTAGTACATGTAAACCGCTCAAAACAATAGCTGTAAGAACTTCGGCGAACGCAAGTGTCAAGCTATGTGTTGCTTCGTTACAAAGCTTGATACTTGCGGCAATAGCTTGTACATAAGTTACGCACGAACAAAAAACTTTGAGCGACCGAGAGAGTAAGCAAAGCGACGGCGATTACTTATATGTATATAAGCCGCACAAAACGAAATGTCAGGTTGCTGATTTTTTAAGTTTGTTACTTTAATGTAAAGCAATAATGTAACAACAACAAAATTCCCGTCGGGGTCACCAAAATGTTGCGCTATTGAGCTTTTTCAATAGCTTTCACAAATAGAAATAAATAACCTTATTTTATTTCTTGTGTGCCAATTTATTTATATATTTTTTATAAGTTACGAAAAGCAGGCAGACCCGAATTGGTCTGTGTTAAGTATTTAAGAACAATAGTTTTATGTAGGCAAGCGAACCCGAATTGGTACGTGCCGATTTAAGCGAAGCGAAAATTGCGACAAATTAATATGTTTTTATAATGCAATAAGACAATGCACGCCAAATGCATGAAGCGAACGAACTTAACTAAACTCGACGCCCAGCATCGAGGTCTTCGCAAAAAGTAATGTTAGGGCAATTAATGATTGTTACAGCGAAGAGCGCTAGCTTAATGTAATAATATAGTTAATAATCTTAAGAGCGAAATTTAAGCAGCAAGTATTATAAGATAAGTTGACGATGCTGCCGTTATCAGTGGCGAGGTCGCTCCAGGTGTTTTGGCTGCGTAGCCAGGCTTAGTTAATATAAATAATTTAAAATATGAACGTTTTCGAATTACGAAGTAATTCAATCAAACCAAGGCTCAAAAAAAGATAAAGTCTTAGCTCAATTAGCAAAAAACTTTCCACCACAATTCAAATCACAATTAGTCGTATGTGCACCAAATATAGTGATGTATTCGGACTTGAAATCGAATTAATCACAACAAATAATTTTTACAAACAAAAATTGAGACTTAAAGATGATGAACCAGTGTACATAAAAAACTATCGAAGCCCGCATAGCCACTTTGATGAAATCCAAAAACAAGTTAGGAAATTAATAGAAGATAATATTGTTGAACCGTCTGTGTCTGAATATAATAGCCCACTTTTATAAGTACCAAAGAAGTCGCTCCCAGGTTCAAATGAGAAAAAATGGAGATTAGTCATCGACTATCGCCAAATTAACAAAAAATTACTGTCCGACAAGTTCCCACTCCCTAGAATTGATGATATCTTAAATCAACTAGGTAGAGCAAAATACTTTTCATGCCTTGACTTAATGTCAGGATTTCATCAAATTTAATTTGAAAAAGTTCAAGAAGTATAACGTTATTTTCAACGAGCAATGGGTCATATCGATTAACGCGACTACCATTTGATTTAAAAATAGCTCCAAATTCATTCCAGAGAATGATGACAATAGCATTCTCAGGTCTTAGACCTTCACAAGCATTCCTTTACATGGACGATTTAATCGTTGTTGGATGTTCAGAAAGAAACATGATTTAGAAATTTAACAAATGTGTTTGAACTTTGTAGAAAACACAACCTAAAACTGCATCCACAAAAATGTTCATTTTTCATGCGCGAAGTGACATTTCTTGGTCACAAGTCTACAGATAAAGGAATACTACCAGATGACAAGAAATATGACGTTATCATGAACTTCCCAGTACCACAGTACAATACCCCTGATTTCAGCAAAGAATTTTGCATAATCACAGATGCAAGCAAGCAAGCATGTGGATCAGTTTTAACTCAAAACAACAATGGACTCCAACTTCCAGTTGCAAATGTATCGAGAGCAATCACAAAAGGTAAAAGCAACAAAAAACGACGGAGCAAGAGTTAGCTGCAATACACTGGGCACATGGCAAACATTTTACAGTTAAAACAGACCACAGACCCTTAACATATCTATTTTCAATGGTCAATCCAAGTACCAAATGTATAAGCATGCGGCTTGAATTAGAAGAATACGACTTTACAGTCGAGTATCTAAATGGTAAAGACAATTTCGTGGCAGATGCCCTATCTAGGATAACAATATCCGATCTCAAAGATTTACAAGTTAAAGTCCTGAAAGTCGCTACCAGGCGCCAAAGTAAACAGAAAAATTCCTGCGCAGGAGAAGATCAAGTAGATTTGTAATGATGAAATACGAAAAGTAGTGGCCATGCTGATATTAAATAATATATGTTTCTTTAAACATGGCCGAAGAATTATAGCAAGCGATCTGTACACCAGTGAAACACTTGACTTAGGTCAGTTTTTCCAAAGGCTTGAAAAAGAAGACGGTATACACGAGATCAGCCAACTCAAACTGGCACCGAGCGAAAAGATATTTGAATTAATTTCAATGGAGTCTTTTAAAAATATGGGCAACAAAATATTAAAATCATTGCGAGTAGCGCTACTCAAGCCGGTGAGCATAATAGAAAATGAAAAAGATCAAGAAGCGATACTGTTTACATATCATGATGATCCCATACAAGGAGGTCATACTGGCATTTCAAGAACGCTAGCTAAGAAAAAGACACTACCACTGGAAAAATATGATACGTCATATAACCAAATAGATACGTAGTCCCGCAAGTGTGGAAAAATCGCGAAAAACGTTTGTATGTAACTTTTTTGTTTACCATCCAA
>NW_026996169.1:0-1044 GCF_035044405.1 Drosophila montana | reverse complement strand
CGATCAGTTTCAAAATCATTTTCAAAGCTTTTAGAAAACTTTGATTTTATAACATACGTGCCACGGGCAAGGCCGGGTTATACCCGCTAGTAGCATATAAAAGAGCAAGGATGATGCTTGAGCAAAACAAACATAGAAACTAACTTTTATATGCCAAAAAAAAGTAAGCTTTGAACTTAAATTAGGAGATAAAGTTTTATTAAAAAACGAAACAGGTCATAAGCTAGATTTTAATTATATTTGACCATATAAGGTCAATAGTATAGAAGATAGGGATAATATAGTAATATCAGATTCCAAAAATTTAAACCAAAAAGTAGATACGGATAGGTTAAACATTTGTAATACATAATCATTTTGGTGGTGTGGCCATACAAAAACAAACTAGTAAGAGGTTCTAGTCGGGAGCTCCCGACTAGGGGATACCCTGAACTCTCGTATTCCAACACCAAATGCAGCTCGCTCTACGCGCTCGTTTGATTTGGTAGTAATAAAGAATAATTAAAATAATAATTAATTTCCATTGGTAGGGTTCGAACTCCTAACTGACCGCATTACTTGCTGCCGACTCTACTCAACAGCCATCCAAAAAAAAATAACAGTTCCCTCAGTAGGGTTCGAACTTGCAACTGACCGCGCTATTTTCCGCCGCCTCTACTCAACAGGCACTCCAATAATTAAATCTTAGTGAGAAAAAACGCATAAAAATAGCAGCACAGAAAACAATACAATCGCAATTGCAATGCTGTTGATAGAATTCAATACATACATTGCATACAGATATTCTTGGAATTTGCGCTTGCCGCCGCAAACACGTGGGCATCCAAAACACGTTTTCTTTTGTGTTTCTTAACCGATGTTAATGAAATTTTCAGCAGTAGATCTTACTATCGTACTTAAAATATCCATGTACTCTTTAAATGACTAATGCATTTAAATTGTGGTTTATATTGTTGGGCAATACAAGTTGTGTTGTTATCTTGATCTATAGCTTTGTGGTGGTAGCGGGGAGGTGGCGATAGCTATAAAATGATAGATACTTGA
>NW_026996168.1:0-1065 GCF_035044405.1 Drosophila montana | reverse complement strand
GGAGTCGACCTCGGAACTACCATCATTAACCCACGAACTACTTGCCCCCTCTTCATGCTACAGAGCCACACCAAAAAAAGTTTAAAGCGGAAAAATAACAGAAATAAATTAAAACATGTAAGATGTTCTAGTCGGGAGCTCCCGACTAGGGAATATCCTGAACCCTCTTCTTTCAACACCAAATACAGCTCGCGCTCGTTTACTTTAGTAGTAATTAAGAAAAAGTAAAATACAAAAAAAAATTTTTAATTTTAATGAGAATAAAACCAATTAAAACAATACAATCGTAATTGAAATGCTGTTGAAATAATTCAAAGAAGATGCGCATGAATGTGTGTGTGTACATCTACTCAGAAATTCATGGAATAGCTGCTGCTAACACGTGTGAACATAACCTTTCTGTTTCTTAAACGATCTTAACGAAATTTTCGAAAGTACATCTTAATGTAGAATAGAATATAGAATATTTGTGTATTCTCAAAAAGTCAATTGCATATAAATTGTGGCTTAAATTGATGGGCAATACAAGTTGGATAATAAGCTTGATTTGTAGCTTTTCGGTGGTAGCGGGGAGGTGCCGATAGGTATAAAATGAAAGATACTTTCTATATATATACTATTCTTGAAGCTACATGTCAAATGTGGTGACTCTAGCTCTTATTATTTGCCGAAATTGCTCAAAAACCAGGATTTCGATATCGATTTTAATCGATTACTTGGAAACGGGGCAAGTTATCGAATATCGGAAACAAACTCGATCTGCGCGGGGACTAGGAGGACCTACAGCGAATTTCAAGTCTCTAGCTCTTATAGGTTCTGAGATCCTTGCGTTCATACATACGGACGGACGGACAGACGGACGGACGGACAGACAGACGATCATGGCTAGATCGGTTCGGCTATTGATGCTCATCAAGAATATATATACTTTATGGGGTCGGAATTTGCTTCCTTCTGCCTGTTACATACATTTGCACAAATACATTACACCCTGTTTACCCATTTTGAATGGGTTCAGGGTATAATTATACATACACACAGCAAAGAATATAAAATATAATATAT
>NW_026996167.1:0-1926 GCF_035044405.1 Drosophila montana | reverse complement strand
ATATATATATAAAATATATATATACATATATAAAATATATATATATATATATATAAAATATATATACATATACAGAATATATATAGTATAGCTACACGTTTTCTTATTATACTATAGAATATTCATATATTCTCAAAAGACAACAGTATTAAAATTGCTGCGTAGTTCTAGTTGATTTATTTATTTGATTTATAGGGATGGTGTTGGCGCGGGGGTGGTGGTAGCTTAAATATGAAAGATACTTGATATATTGCATTTATAACCTTTTTACCCATTTTCCTTGACAGCAGTTTCCTTAACAAGACTCAAACTCGTATCTTACCACACTATTTACCACAGTCTCTGCTCAGCATTCATGAAAAACATGTACGGCTTTGCTGACACGTGGCCTGGCAATATATAAGTTAACACATCCGGCCAATCATAAGTCAAGTTTAGCGCTCTAGCTGAAACAGTCAGAGGCGGTAAGCAAATACTTTTGTTATGTCGCACTAGTTTTCGTTATCGCCTACGAATATGTTGAGCGGCTTGCCGACCATGACTTTTCATCGTGTCATTTAGAGTTATGCTTCAGTTTACTGTCTTTAGCTTAAGCTGCACCAATATTGTAATTGCAGTTCAGTTCTGTTCATACATGCAACAAGCGTACTGCTTCTGAAATACATTTCACCGGTATTGCCGTATTTTATATCATATTCTTTTATTGCTGCGCAACAAGACCAGCGATTAGAAAGCTTCAAGCCACTATCCTTATCTCCAGATATCGTGGAGTAGGACTAACTCTATACAACCCAACTTTCAGTGATCATACAATAGGAATAAACCTGGAGAGCTTAATCTTCACAGACTCTGCCTTTGGACCGTCTCTGAATTCTTGCAATCCCGCCAGCGACGATGACACCTAGAAGGAGTTACGGCACACGCAGGCAATTGCGGAATTGGCGCTCAACAGTGAATTTCCGATTTACTCAAAAAATAAAAATATTTAAAAAAAAAGCAACAGCAGATATCATTTTGCGCAAACTTCAAACTTCCGACGGTCACTTTTATTTATAAAAAACACTCAAACACAAAACAAAAAGACATGTAAGTAGAGTGCCTATTTAACATTCTTGTTATTGAAAAATTCCATGCAAAAAATATTAAATGAAAAATTCTTTTTAACATACACAAGTGTTTGTAAAATATATCTTTGTGAAAAAATTTTCAACTTTTACTTAAGTCAGGCCCAAGTGTTTGAAGAAAAAAAAAGATTTATAAAGCAAGTTTGCGAGCACGTCAGTGACTGTACCCAAAGTAAAAAAATTTAAAGATTCTGAAATATTACCAGACATACAATGCAATGACACATTAGATATTGTGAAGTCAGTACCTGACTTTGAGGGAAAACACGAAACGTATGTTCATGGCGAAAAGTCGACCATACAGCGTATTAAAGTTTTGAAAACTAATCCGGAAGTTCAAAACATTACCAGGCACTGGTTATTATTCGAAATATAATTAAAGGCTCTGCCGATATGGTGCTGTCGCCGTATGACACGCCTCTGAATTTTAAATCCACCATTAACATAATTGACTCTACATACGCCGATAAACGACCTATTTACCTAATTGAGCAAGAACTATAGACTCTGCGCTAAGGAAATTTGACCATAATACAGTAGTAAGAGGAGATCGAGCGTAAACTATCGCTTTTCATTAATAAGACATTAATGAATTATGACGGCACTTTGGCTGCATCTCTTAACGAAAAATACAGAACAGATGCTTCAAGGGTATTTATTCAGGAACAAAGAATTCCTTGAGCGAAATTATTTTTCCCGCACTTCCTAAAGACCTGCCATCAGCTTTGGCTTTAGCTCAAGAAGGTGAGTCTTACCATGACCGCTTCCAATTTGCAAAAATTATGCAAAAAGTCTTGGCGAG
>NW_026996166.1:0-509 GCF_035044405.1 Drosophila montana | reverse complement strand
AGATCTCAACGGAAAAACAAAAAAGTTTACCTACGGAAAACAACAACTCACAACAGGGTAAAAGCCTATTTTTCAGCAAGCAAAAAGCTCAGAATAACAGCCCTTTCCCATATCAGGAGCCAGGAGCCATCTCAACCTGTGGACATTGACAGTTCGTCGCGGCTCAGACAACCTACTCAACAAACACACTAACGTCCCCTTTATACGCCATTCCCAAATTATGCCTCAAAAAGAGCAAATGGTGGCACAGCTAGGTACACGGGACCAAAACAACAAAGAGTCAACCACCTTTCGCAGGAAAAAGACCCACCTCACCAAGAGGAGCAAGAATACCACGCTATCGACAAATCGGAGGTAGCCGACATTAACGATGAAAGTAATCAGTACGATGAAGTCAATTTATTAGACATAGCGCCCTGCTACCGTTTGTAGAACGAACAATAGTAGGTACACAAATTAAATTACTTATTGACGCACAAATTATATAAAACCTTTAACAGAGCTAATAT
>NW_026996165.1:0-1737 GCF_035044405.1 Drosophila montana | reverse complement strand
CATGTACACACACACATTCATTCGCGTCTGCTTTTAATTCTATCAACAGCATTGCAATTGCGATTGTATTGTTTTCTGTGCTGCTATTTTAATTCGTTTTTTACTCATTAAGATTCAATTATTGGTGTGGTTATTGGGTAGAGGCGGCTGCAAGTAATGCGGTCTGTTGCGAGTTCAAACCCTGAGAACCAACGAGCGCGTTTGTGTTGGAATAAGAGGGTTCAGGGTATCCACTAGTTAATTTATCTTGTCCAGCAGTTCCTCCATTAGTATATCTGCGATTACTGGTGAGGCCGGTGATCCCATAATAATATACAGAAAACAGCACTTATGACCCATTGTATGCGAAGCAAACACACTCCAAATTTTGATGAAACAACAATCTTACAACAAGAACAACACTAAAACAAGCGACACACATTGGAAATGCTACACATAATTAACACACCAACCAACAAACGACTAAGCTACAAGACAGACACAGAAAATTGAGCTCACTTGTACAGACACCTCTTAAACAGCCAAACAGCCTCAGTATCAATCTCCACGTCAAAAACCGCAGCCGTGTAAAATAATGTATGTAAAATGTTCGAATTAATGTTTAATTTATTTTATTCTAATTGTTAATTGCTTTTTGTATCTTGGTGTTAGTGCCCTGAAGACGGTTTGCCGATGTGCAACCGAAATATATTGGAAGCAACTATGAAATAGTTCAGATGATGCAACTTCCATTTCATGGTGTGTTTGAACCAGCACGACTCAAACCTTGGCTAAATAGGGTAAACGATATTGTAACGCCTAGTTCATAAATCGTGGTCTATCGGTATGAAGGGTCGGACGAATGTAAATTCTGTAAATAATGTAAATACTAGAAATAAGCCAATGTTATCAAATACTAGAAATAAGCCAATGTTATAAAATACCATAATGTAAAAGGTGGTCTGATATGAAACAATTGTACTTTGTTTTAGGAGCGTCTGCTCCGTTTAGGTTCTATCTTTATTCTGAATTCTTTTTCGATACATGGAATGAGCTTAAGCTAAATAAATAATGTTCTTATTCTATATTCCCAGCGGACCAACACGCGAACCCTTAACGAGAGTCTCGCAAAATGCTCACAAATGATTTCGTATGTGAGCAGAAAACGAGTGGGATACATTTTTATCGCAAAACACTCGCACGCGAGCGTTGCAGTGAGATCTTTGCGATAAAAATGCGAGTACAGTAGAGAGAATAGTGTGTTGTTTTTGTTTCTAATATTAATCGTGCTTGGAGAGTGCAACATCGTCAAGAGAGAGAGTAAAAATGACTCGGCATTCGGATGCTGTGCTGTTTTTGTTGTTTTTTCCTACTCAGCCCGAAAAATATCTGTTTTTTGGGGGTTGAAAAATTTCATTGTTCTCTTTTCTATTCTTCGCCGAAGCGAGCAAACACGTGGTTATGTGAACAGTGAAAATTGGATTTCTGTACACAGGTAAGTAATTAACAGGTGTTTATTAATAACTAAAATATTCCCTATTGCCCCGAAAGTGCTGAAAAAACGTACGACTAATTCATTAGGACCTCCTGGCGCCAGATAATAACGGATGGCGTGGAACGGAGAAAATAAAAATAAAATTAACACATACAATTTGTTTCTTTCATGAATAGTTTTAAAATAATCTAATTTAATGTTGTATTTGATGACCTTTCCATTTTATAATTGTCTTTTTGGCTGGCTCGAGGTTCGGAGTTTTT